>NC_079374.1:17030211-17070211 GCF_021018895.1 Seriola aureovittata
TGCATCACCCTCACCCTAAAACTGGTCTGGTGGTTTTTGGGGTTTTGAGCAATTCCATCACAACCCACAGAAGAATTATCCTTCCGCACTCAGTGGACAGTGAGCATTCGTCAGCAAACTCTGCAGTGAGATGCCACTCGATGGCAGCCAACGTCTCCTCTAATGGGAAACAATTACACACTCTGTGGATTCTTCACTGACTTCTGATGAGACTCATTCACTGAGGAAATGGCCACATAATCATGTGTATGTAATGCGCTAACGCTGCTTATTGCTCACTGAGTCACACTCATGCAGAGCCAGTCAGAGTTTCAGTTGACGCTTTAGCCACTATATGAGTTTGATGAGAGGAAAGATAGGGAAGGGAAATAACTACAAGTATACAACATTCACACTCAGAGAAATACCTCTATTGCCTTGTACTTGTCACTTTAAATGTATGCACACAAAAAAATCTCCCACAAAGCCTCCAAATAATAATTCCTGTGGCTTCTTCTTTCTTCACTTTTCTCTACCATGCAGTCTTCTGACTCTTAAATCAATAAGAGTCCATTCTCCTGAAGTCCATGATGATGCTGCATGCATCAGGGGGATGTCACAAAAGGAGCAGGGCGGCTTGGTAAGAAGACGCATCATACTTCAACTAGTGCAGCTGCTGGAGCCAAAAAAAAGAGGTAAAACCTGGCCACAATAGAGGAAGTCTGAATGGAGCTGAGGTGAGACCGACAAGTGGCAAAAAACACTTTAGCTCAATGTGATAAGGAAACATGCCCTAAGGCATCCTGAGCCTTAAAATCTCAAATAGAACTAATGGAACAAAGTGTAAAAAATAATTTTAAAAAAAGGATTCAGAGTTTGCACAAGCACTCACAGTGACCACCGGTGGAAAAGCAGATTGTGGCATTTCCACACTGACCACCAGCACCCATGCTATGCTGAACAGGGCTTTCCCTACAAATCAAATCAAATGCCACATTATTAGCGTGAGGTAATTGTGACATTTAAAAACAGCCAGACAGGTAGTGATAGACTGTCTCACATGACGCTTTAAATCTGAGAACTGATTCTGAGCTTTAAAAAATATATATATAATTGATACATATGTTACATGCACAGCTTCCCCAAAAGTGTCCATTAACAATGAATAATGATAAAAGGAGAACAGAAAGGTGGGAGGTGTTGCTGACGAATTTTATCTTTTATCAGTCAACATGTCAAACGATGTGTCATCTCTGTTTATCTATCCACTGTCGTATATGTGTGACTTGAGAACAGCCTCCAGCCTCAGATGTCAACTGACACAGATACAATCAATGGCAATCTACGCCTGAAAATTGTCATCATTTCTGTTTGTACTTGTCATAATGGAATGAGAATCTGTCCCAGACTCACATCTGATCAAAAATGATGAATGATTCTATGAATGCATTTCTTTTTTTAAAACAGAATAGCATTTGCATTCTTAATGGAATGAAGGCAAACAGAGACAGTTTTGGGTATTACATCTATAATTTTACAGAACTGTTGTTATCAGCGTCTACAGCGATTAGTGCAAGCAGCCATACTGATATTGATTCAGTATTCCCTCACTGTGTAAAAAGACTGAAATACTCTGAGGTGTTGTGATAGTCTTTCAGCCCTTTCGTTGCCTTCCTCAGACAACTGCAGCATTATCGATTCAACAAACCATTTTGTTTTGACAATAACAAATGTCTGTAAGTGTTTGCAATCGTGGCATCTAAGAAATGGAAATCCATTATTTATTTTTTTTTATATATTTTTTTAAGAAGTATTCATCTCCTTTCTCCCTTATTGTTTTGGAAAGATAGGGAGACACAGAGGCATGAAAGTAAACCTGTGGTGCTATCTGCCATCAGAGGGTCTTTTGTATAAATGCATATGACTTAACTGTCCCGCTCAAAAAAGAGGCAATTTACTGGTGAGCGCTGGCTTTCATGTGTTTCCTATTGAGGCTTCATTTTATCCTTTCGGAAATTCCACTCTCAACATACTATTTGAAGGACATAGTCCCATCTGCAGAAACAGACAAAAGTCAGTGACAGCTCTTAAAGGAACAGTGTGTAGGATTTAACGGCATGTAGGTGAGGTTGCAGATTGCAACCACGTGAATACCCAAAGCGTGGAAGAGAACCTACAGTGGCCTGCAGGTAACATAAAAACACAAAAGGCCCTCTCTGGAGCCAGTGTTTGGTTTGTCCATTCTCGGCTATACTGTAGAAAAATAGTGGTCCAAGATGGTGGGCTCCAGACCAGGACCTGCTACCTATGTGGCTATAAAGGGCTCATTCTAAGCTAACAAAGTTTTCAGGTTTCAGGTGATTATACCTGAATGAAAACTACAATTGTGAATATTATTTTCCATTTCTGTCAAAAGAGCTAAATCCTACACACAGCTCCTTTAACCACATATGAGTATGTGCTTCTCCGATATATAACACATCTCCAAGGACCAGCAGCTCTTCTTTTTTCTTTTTTTTTCTTTTTTTAGCATTTTCTTTCAGCTTTTCCACAATAACTATCTTTTCTGATGGTATCTCAACTTATGATCTGGTGTTTGAGGCGTTACTGTACGTTTCAAATGAATAATAAAGAATAATCTTACCCAACATAAAAGTAGAATCAGATCTGTAAAAATTAAGAAATGGTTATACAAAGGTGTTAGTATAACTAGCAAATCACCAGTGCAGGAAACAGATTTCAGTCATAAACTTCCTTCATCTCTGCAACATGTGGCTGGGACAGTTTATCATACTGAAGGTTTATCTAAGTGTGGGGGAGAAGTGCTATGCTGCAGGGAGAGATTGCCTTTACTTGCACGGCACCAACAGAGCAAAACAATGTGCCGCATGATAAAAAATTGCTTCATAAGTCTCACATTGTGTGTCTGGCATCATTATGAGGCACAATAGCCTCTGGAGGGCCCCGGCTTTTATTGGCGTGCCTCTTGCAGCAGCAAAGTCTCATCCATTAAACAAATCAGGGGGTTATGTATTAGATTAGCTGTACAGCAGGCACCGGGGAACGCCTAGAAGAACACATGAAACCTCGTCTCATTCCCTCTCATAATCCCCTTGAATAAATTACCTAATTGACAGCATTAGGGTGATACTGTCAGAAGGTGCCTCTTAAAGCATAATGTATAATGAAAATACACAACGTTGCTAAATTGCATTTTTGGTATTAAAAATGATAAACGGCAGCCATTTGGGGCATATTTAGAGTGAAGCCTCTCCTCGTAGCATGCTGCCAGATCTCATTCTTCTATATTTCTTAATAAATTTGTGGTGTCAGTGATATTAAAAGCTCATTTCTGCTGAGAAATATTTAATAAAGCTTCTGTGTGATAGGAAGCCAATGTCACACAGAGAGTCAGGAAACTAGTTGGTGGCAGCTTGGATTGCCCCCACCCCCCACTGTGTCACCTCGCTGGTGCTATGACCTATGAGGTGAGAAATGGACTGCCCCCCACTGGTGAAGGGTCAATACTGCAGCGGAGGTTCAACAAATGCCCCCGCACAGTTCAGTGCGACATTCATTCTGCAACCAAGCTTAAAAACAACAGAGCCATTTGACTTTCTCCAAAGTGAAAACTGTCTGCATCCCATTTTCTTAAAGTGTTAGGTACACTTGGCTCAGGGAAGTTCAGCTCACTGTTCCAGGATCAGGGAATAAAAAAAAAAAAAGCAGCAGGCCAGGCAGTGGGTGTGTGTGTGGGTGAGAGCGGTATGCCTCCCTATTAGAAGCAAACAAAAGCCTTGAATGATCTCTGGGGAGGAGTGACCTGCCTATAGCTAAAAGAAGGATGTTTATGGACTGGAGTAGATTATTGCGCAGGCATATACTTTGATGTAATGTAAAATTAAAAGGAAGGTAAACTGCCTCCTCCAGTCATAATAAACACCTGCTTTCAGAAAAGCATAAATATCATACTTTTATTCCTTAAAAGACCTTCCAGTTGATGTATTTCATGCCTTTCTCTCTCTCTCTCTCTCTGTGTGTGTGTGTGTGTGTGTGTGTGTGTGTGTGTGTGTGTGTGTGTGTTTGTGTGTGTGTGTTTGGAGAGTCAAGTAGGGTGGGATGTGGGGACAGTCAGAGTGCATGATATCTGTCCAGATGTGTGGACATATTGGAACTCCAGGAGGCCTTCACCCTTCTCCTAAAGTGCAAAAGTAGGTAGCAGCTGGTTCAGAAAGTAATAACCTTTTGTCACAGTTTCCTATACTCCCATTATCGCAGTTATTTTTCTGTCACCGCAAAGTCACTGCTTTCAAACTGTTACAAATAGCTTAGCGAGCACAATAATATCACTATCTAAACGTTCTATTTGACTTTTATTTGTGTCATTTACACCGAGCCACCCCGGGGAGGGGGGGGGGGGGTGATTACCCTGGGTATGGAGAGATATTGCTTTCAACAGTCATGTAGCCTACTCTGATAAGTAAGGAAAAATGGAAAGCTTTGCTTACAATGCAGCACGAAGAAAAAAAAATCTCTTTATAATTTTGGTGTCAAAATTTTTTTTTTTTCATTGCCTGATTATGTTTTTTCACAGCCTTAAAAAAATAAAGCAACTTCAGATAAAAGGAATAAATATTTAGAGAAAGATTAAGTCACTATAAATTTGATAAAAATGAAATCTACTCTAGTTCTGAGCGTCACTGCATTCTCAAAGTGCAGTGTTGCCAGCTCAGTGCGTACTTCCAATATGAGAGTAGGGCCTGTATCTATCTACATCAAATGAAATCTGGAATATCGAAATCTGGATGAGATCTTCAAAGGCGCATGGGAAAGCCACCTGTAAGTGGCATTCAGCTCCATTTTACCAATTACACCTCTCTATCCTTCTCGCAGCATTCATCTCTACCGTGTTCAGCGTGACAGGTGCAACGGGGCCGACGCACAAATTCAAGGGGTTTTGGCATCTTATGTCAGCCAATGGTAGAGCGTGTGGAGTTGGGGCCGGCGGGATTTAGGGTGATGGTCGGGCACCTGTGCCAATCACAGTGTCTGTAGGAGGAGTTAAAGGGCTCGGAGGTGTGTCTGAAGAATACGAGTCTACAGCTGCATACTGTATCCAACTCGGGGAGTAATGGCATGAGTACTGCTTTATACTGTTTAGACAAGCTTTACCGTGCGCGCGTTGGAAACTAATATTCGACTATTTCTGCTTTTGCGTCAGTCACAAATTCAGCCTGCAGGCACCGCGAGGCGAGGCGGAGAGCAGTCGAACAAACTGTAAACTTAGTCAAAAGCGACTAAAGTCTCCAAACTCCCAGGCTGAAGAGGCTTCAAACGCGAACGCTTCAACCTTTCTGGCTGTTTCAAGGAAGGATACGCCGCTGGACATGTGAATTTAAAGGAGATAATTGCCAAGCACAACAATGAAACCAACGACCGCCCCGTGTTGCTTCGGCTTTCTCCTGACTTGCCTCCTGTTTGGGTCGAGCTCCTCACAATCAGGTGAGTGAACGCCATCCGCCTGCTGCCCCGGTGCGCAGCTCTGTGGGCTTTCTGTGGAGCTGGTCGGTGCGCCCTGAGCGCAGTGGCACAACTATCCATCGAGCATACTTTTCCATGAACGCTGCTCTTTTTACGCGTGTGTCAGGAGGGTTTTGACGGATCCAACCTGCGCCTTCTGCTGTGATTTTCACTGTCAACCTTGAATTACACTATTGGAGAAACGCATTTAAACAGTTACAGTGAAAAGAGGGGGGGTGACGTACAGGGAGCACTGTGGTAATGAAACACAGGTGACAGTCTGAGCAGATTGCAGGTTGTAGCGGTACATATCTGTTGTGTCGAGCTGAATGAATCCAAGCGAGGGACTTGCTCTGTCTCCTTCGTGCACAGAGCGGCACTGTTGAATTTGGAGAGAAAGGAGAGCATTTAATGTCCATCACACGTGTCCTTTAGACTCAGTGTGGACAAACAGAGAGGAGTAACAGCCTCGCTTTATAACAGACTACTGTGCTCTTGTTTCCCCTCCTGTGGATACACAGGCTGTCTTCTGCGAGACTCTGTTTCAAAAGTTCCTCATTGACCGTGTTTTTTCCTCCTCTGCAGACTACTTTATCTCTAAAAAACAATGCCAGTATGGATAATAAGCTGCAGTGTAACCCCTGCCTCTTCTTTTTTTTCGGTTTATTTGAAATAGGACAACGGGTTGTGTTTAACAGCACTACGCATACAGAGCGTTGCCATTTCAAGGACACCAATTTGACCGGAGCACTTAAAGTTGAAAGTCCTGTGGGGACTCGTTTGGAAACACTTTCGTTGTTGCGGGTTGTTGTAGTGCTGATCTGTGTAACTCCCGCACCTGTGCAAAGGGTGATAAGTGGTGAACATTCATCCATACGCGTTCTGTAATCGGGATAAAAGCAAAGCGGATTACCGTGAAATTACATTATTCCTCATTTTAAAGCGAGTCCCCTCAGGGTTCGTGCTGACCACACTTTGACAATGAGCGGTGTAGCGCACATGACTCACACTGGCAGCGGCAGTACCGTTTGTGCAGCGCAGCGGCGCTCTTTACGCACAGGGACTCATAGTCGCCAAGTGATCGTGTGTGTGTGTGTGTGTGTGTGTGTGTGTGTGTGTGTGTGTGTGTGTGTGTGTGTGTGTGAGAGGTTGTAAAAAATGACTATTCACTGAATATACAAAAGCAAAACACTACTATCATCATCATCCTCGCATGCATATGCAGTCATATGACTGTACATGTCCATAACGCACACAGACGCTTCACTGCCTTTAGCGACGCTCCTTCCACCCGCTCTGTGAAACTATTTCACCTCCTATTCAGAGCCAGTGTTGATGTGACTGATTTGGGGAAATTGGATTAAACGCTAAATAACGCAAATCAACTACACAAATGAAAATTTGCCCAAACACACAACAATATTGAGTCTTAAAAGTCGTTTTATTTGATACTTAAAGCCAGTGTTGAAAATCTGCAGTGGATGTGAGATAATTCCTCTTGTAGCCTCTCCATTCTCTGTCAAATCATGCCACACATTTTTTTCTCTCGCGATTTTTTAACGAGCAGACACTTCTGTCTCGTTTTCCTTTGTTGATCTTGCTGCTTAAAAGAAGTGAGACTTTTTTTCAAACAAGCTTCAAGTTCCATGAGCACAGCTTGTTTTTAAAGAGAGAAAAAAAAAACATTATTTTTGCACTATATGCCCTTAAATTTAATCTCATAACTAGTGAATGCGCACAGGTTAACGTACAGGCCCTCCACTGTAACATATGCTTAATAAGATCCGCGTCTACAAGGAGCAGAGAGTTATTGAATTAAAAGGCTGGATGCGGTTTAAAAGAGACAGTGTGTATAGGGAGGGATGCGTGTCGTAGCCCTGTGTTACAATGATGAAAACGCATTCAAATGAACTATTTCTAGTGCTTTTTATTGTTTATTCTGTTTCAGCTTTTAAAGGAAAGCTGGAGAAACTGACTCGCCTTTAGTGCGAAGGAAAAGGCGATACATTCAAGAAACATTTAGGTTTTGGATCTGGTCACCAGTTAGGAAAAATTGTCTCTCAATCTTTTTTTTTTTAATCCTTTTTTTTTCACTTGTTTCAGTAAATTTGGATTTTAAACCTAAACATCAGCATATTGATATTCATATGAACTCTCAAAGGCATGTTTTACAGCTGATTTCAGGAAATGAAATCAAACACATTTCCATCCTCCCAGAACAAATAGAATATAAAAACTACGATTCCCTTCAGGACCACTTCACGTGCCTGTGTTTCAATAACCTGTCTGATGTATTCCTCGGAAAAGAGGGAATCCAGCATGAAGGTGACAGTGGTGATTGTCTCTCTCATACGCAGGCTGCTACCATCCCAGGGAGAGCTCTGAGTCATGTAGAATGTTGGAAGTTAAAGGAACACAAAAGACACACACACACACACACACACACACACAAGAGCGGATTATATAAATATCAGTATGTGAATCTGCGTAAACGCGGATTAAGTTCTGTCAGTGAGTGGGAATTGGCACAGAGTGTTTGTTTGCGTGTGAATACGTATGCGAACCAGCGCGTGCTCGCTCACACGCGCACTTGTTTTTTGTTTTGTTTTTTCATATAAGGTGCTTTGATAGGAGCTTGCATCACCCCTTATGAGCCATTAAAAAGGTAATGCTCCGTGATAAAGCGGCTAAATTCATGTAAGATTTGATACCATTTATGTTGGTTTGACATTTCTCTAAGATGACACCTTTTCAGCAACTGTGGAAATTAGAACCTTCTCTACACCGCCATGTTGTCATGTTTTTTTTTTTTTTTATTGCTGAAAAATCTCTTAAATTCTGTAATTTTCCCAGCCCACATACAGAACCGTGTAATACCGGTTAAACACAAATATTACCTGATAAGACTGGAGTTAATAGGTTTTCATAAAACAGCAGGGAACATGTCAGCAAGATGCTGAGTGTGCCATAGCATCCCTGCACTGCACTCTGCTCTTGATCTGACTGCAGCTGTAGGCTGGAGCTGGAGGACAGAGGTGGGAAATGCATCCAGCTGTCGATCCTGAAACGTATGGCCATGTTCCAAAACTCTATCAATCTTTATGAATATTCATATTTTGTGCGCAAGAGTCAAATCATCTCTTCCAAATGCAGCTGTGTGTGTGTATGTATGTATGTATGTATGTATGTATGTATGTGTATATATATATATATATATATATATATATATATATATATATATAGTGTGTATGTATGTATGTATATATACATACATACATACATACATACATACACACACACACTATATATATATATATATATATATATATATATATTATATATATATAGTGTGTGTGTATATATATATATATGTATATATATATATATATATATATAATGTGTGTGTGTATGTATATGTGGAGTGGGTGCTTTTTCAATTAGTTTAATAACTGCAAAGTAGATAATAAACTCGGACCCTGTTCTACAGCTCTAAGCAGTTTCTTCTTTCCTAATTCAGCTTTGACTCAGAAGGTGGATGAGACACTCTAGAACAGTTGAAGGGTAGTTTAGTGGTTATACCCTCTAGTACATCCTTGATTTTATAGTAGAACCCTCTGTTTACTGGATTGAAACTGACAGTGCGCATCCGGTGTGTAGCTGATATGTGAGTTCATAGTATATCAAAATGTTTACAAGGGGTCAAATGAGACACAGAGAGAGACTCAGCTAGGAAAAAAAGCAGGCATGAGGATTTATTATTTCTTTCCTTTTTCTCTCACCAGACAGTAAACTGACACTTCTTGTACACTATTCATCGTTGTGTTTTTTTTCCTTCTTCTCCCATTCTGGAGCAATGGGAAAGAATGGTGTCACATTTGGTGGCCCACACAGCTCTGCTTTACCACAAAGCCCTCTTACAGTCATATCTTTCCCTGCTGTCGCCTGTTAAAGGAGCTTTGACCCTCCACCGCCACCAGGGTTTTTATTAGAAGAATGGCTGTCTTTGATTAGGTGGTGATGCACTTCCATTTGTAGGGAAAAAGGAATGTGAACCTCTGTACTCTCGTCTCCTCGACTCAGTCTGGGTGAGCAACTTAGGGCCATTGATCTTCCGCATAGCAACATCTGTTAAACTAATATAATTTAACATCAAATTATCCTGTCTTTCTTTTACAAGTAGCCAAGATGAGCTGAAAAAGATGATCAGTGGCAGCTGGAAGAGGAAATATGATTATTCAGTTAATGTGAATTATTCAATCTAGAAGACCACACTAGTGTTTTCCCCTTTCTGGTGAGTTGTTGTTGAGCTTTCCTTTGTATGACAATGATAAAAACTAAAAGACATAATAACAGCATCCTATTTCCCATATGTTAGTGACTACCAAAAAAAAAAGAAAAAAAAACATTTGCTGCAGAAAAGACGTTCAAACCATTTTTATTATGTTTTCCTCTCCTGGGGATTTCACCCTGCAGTCACATAAAGAATAAAAAGCCTTCTGTTTGTGTAATTCACACTGTGGTTTCATTGCAGAAGAGTGGAAACCATTAAGTTTTCGATAAATCTCTCCACTTCTCAAAAAACAAACTGCCTTTGGACCGCTGGCATCAATAATACATGTGTAGCACTCATAATGCCACCCAAGAATCCCTAATGAAAAATCACTCCAATGTTCCAACAGGGGCTGAAGGTGTGTGCAGCAGCCGACTCAAGAGTGAGTCTATGACTTTATTGTTCCTAATGGCGTTTTTTTGTTTTTAAACTGCTGTGATGTTACCGTAATATCCTTTTAATTACTACCACAGGGACTTATAACTTTTATATTCTATCATATTCTTCAAAAATGTATTTGATTACCGCAGATTTCTTTGTAACGTCTGACAGGAGGACATTAATATAACTATTCCATTGTGGAGACACAGTTGCAGACACTGTTTCCCAGTTCTGACGTGTTGATGGGCTCATAACTAGTCGGACTGTCTGCAGCCAACAGATGTGATTGGATCATATCCTTTGTGACCTTTTACAAGCACAGGACCCTCATTTATCACCTGCAGTTATGGATGCGCCATGCATACATGTGCATGTGTTTTGCCATGCATCATTGTCAGCTCAGCTATTAAACGTCCTTCTTGTGAAGGATGTCATAATTGGTTTGGAGTGTCACCAATGTCTGTTCATGCTTAATGTGGCCAGCTGTTTATCACACGTGTGTTTAAAATGCAAATTCTATGTTTGAAGCTTGGTTTACAAGCAATTAGACGACTGCAGATTTGATAAGGTGTTTTGAAAATGGAATGCTTGTTGCCGTTTTTCACTGCCTCTATGTTCTTCCGCTTTTTATGGTTTCTCTTTTTTGCTATCGGTAAATTGAGTGAGCTTTGTGTGTGAGAATGAAAGAGAGGGGAGCCAGAGAGAGCCACGCAAATAGAAATACTGATAGCTCTGTGCAGCAAAGGCCCTGAGTGGTGAATACACAGCAACCAAAGTCCTTCATTAACAAGGTAGTGTAACAGACACACATAGAAACTGTGCGTGTGTCCTGCTTGATATCTTTGACAATATACCACAGCTAGTTAAGACAGATTGGGGACTGAGTTCCAGTCGTGAGGAAATCAATTCACTGCGATTTAATTAGGTTGGCAAATGTGTATTCAGGGCCACCAAGAAGAGCTTGCAGCATGAAAAACAATAAAATTCTCAGGGTTTCTAGTAACACTCAGCCTTTTTGAGAGAGCTGTAATGGAAGCGACACAAACAACACTCAAGAAAAGAGGACGAATGATGCGGTGTCATGCACAGTGCAGACAAATGTCAGTCAAAAATCCCAGCTTTGACTTATTCTCTCTGCATCGCTGTTGCTGAAAGGTTTAAGTCCACTATCGCAGTAAATAAGTTACTTGAACAAAGGTGAAGGCTATTTGTATAAACAGTAAAAAAATGGCGGAACTCCAACTCGGTCAAGTGATCAAACCTTACTTTAACCGTTACTCAGGAAAACTCAAACAATCACGTGGTTTATAAGTATTCAAAATGAAACAATTTGCACAATTCTTTTGAAAAACAGCATGTTTTACCCCACAGACCACACAGTAATGTTACAGTAATGTTACAGAAAATAGAGCAGTTTTTTTTTTGCAAGACACTGAACAAACAATTGCATCAACATTTTTACATTTATTATTCTAAGCATATAAAGTATTGCTGTGATGTCGCCATAATATCCTTCTGAAATGTTGCACATTGTTTTTTTTTTTTTTTAAGTAGGCTTCACATAATGTCCTGCAGCGCAGACTGGTGCCAGTGTGCCTCACACATTGGCGCACACACTCCCACGAGACTCACTCCCACACACTCACACACATACCCACGCACATATACTGCCTTCACCCTGGGCCATCACTCTGAAGTATAAGGCAAATGTGTGACATCCCGGTCCTTGTAAGCCTCACTCCTGTGTTCACCCAACAATGTAGTTGTCGGGAGCCTGAACGCATCATGTATGTCTGTCACTTTGTGAGACTTTTGATCCTCTTTGTTGTTGCTGCTACTCTTCTCACAATAAGCCCGTCTGTCCTCCGCATCCTCCTGGAGGGCTGCAGGAGGCTGTCAGGCGCCAAGCCTTTTGACAACCACATTTTGAGGGTTTCAAAATGTGGTGACAAAGGGTCTGGCAAACATGCGCATACGCTGTATGTGTGTGTGTGTGTGTGTGTGTGTGTGTGTGTGTGTGTGTGTGGTGACTGTTTCTCAGCATTTGTGTGTATGGCTGCATGGTGGGGGGTGGGGTGGGGGGGGGGTAGAGGGTGACTGACAGACTAACCATGCTCCAGAGACTCTCTTTCTGCTTCAGTGTCTGCTTGTTCCTCTTCCTCCGCCCACCCTCTGCCTTCATCTGTGGCTTTGTAAGCCTCCACATAATGCGGGAGCATTAAAATGACAATGGAAATTATGGCTAATCTTTGTTAAGACACACTCATTACCGCCATGTTTTTGAATTAGAGTCCGATGATAAGAGTTGGTCTGCCATGCTTTTTCTCTCTCTGAAGCAACAGCCTGACATATTGGAGTGATGTGTTTTATTCTCACTTTTTTGTGTTTTTTTTTTTTTCTTTTTTTTCTATTCCTGCTCACAGCTAATAATGGTGGCGAACATATGAAAGGATGATAATAGGCTGACAACTTGGGCATGAAAGACTAGCTCTACCTTCAAACGAGCTTTTCATGCAGTTATGCATGTGGGTGTGTGTTAAAGGGCTGATTTCTCTCGACTTTCTCCCTCTCTGTCTCTTTCCTCTTTTAGTAATCCCCTTCTAAAATATTCATAGCTAATCTGCATTTACAATGTAATTACAGACGGGCTTTGAGTGATATCGGATATGGCCGGCGGAACACAGGCTTCACGCAAAATCTTGATTTGGTGATTTGTGTGCGTGAATAAATACGAAACAGCCCTAGGATGTGATATGGTTTAAAGTCATTTAAAAAATAATAATTAATATATAATATATTTTCTTAATTACTCAATTGGTCAGTCAGTCAGTACACTTGGAGCATGAGTTCTCAGTCTTTTCATGCCAAGAACCCAACATGATTTTAATAATTTACTGTATTTATTGACTTGCATCTGAAAGGAACTGTTCACTGTGTGTGATATTGCTGTACACACAGTTATCATGATAGCTCAAGCAGAATGAAATATGTCAAAAACTATCCCCTCTGTCTTTCTGTGTTGCCCCCACTGCTCAAAGTCCTCTTCCCATCTTTTGGGCACTGTTGGCTTCCGTTTAGTGCTAATGGAGCGGTGTGCCCTGTATGCTGTTCTTGCAGGTCGATTTTTCACTTGTGTTACAGGAGAGAGGGGGGGGGGGGTGTCGGGGGCTGTGGCGTCCTTTTAAATGAAGCACTTGGCGTTTGTGACCTGTAATAAATGAGTTTGCAGTCAGTCATGGCAGCTGTAAGGAGACATCTGGGAGCAAGAGAGGGAGAGAGAGGGGAGATATTCAGACTTTAGTGGGAGACAGTTTATCTATGCGAGGATGAAAAATGGCTGCACCAAACATGCTATCACTTCCACAAAAAATAATATTAATAATGCTATGGTACAACGTTAGCAGATTACTATACAAATGTCAGGGGAAAAAAATGCAGTAAATGAAAGGCTATATCATGGAGAATCTTACTGCAAATACAATCAAGATTAATATTAAATCACAAAATCGCTACCGAATACCATGAGAGAAATGTAAAACTGAACACAACAAGCACAGTATAAATGATGGCTGAGGAGCATGAGCATATAATAAGTAATTTTCTGTCTGAATATTAGTCAAATAGTTATTATTCATCAGGGCTGCGCTGAAAAAAAGAACCAGAGAGAGAGAGAGTCAAACAGGCTGAGGAGAAGAAAATGAGAAGAAAAACCTTGTGAACGGTAAAAATAATGATCAGTTTTAATTTCCGATTTGTCACCACGGATATGCATTTCTCAGCCTCGCCTCTCCGTAGGGTCACATCAATTCACAACAAACATGAAAAACGAACATAACAATTATAATCATCTTTGTTGTATGGTTGTACTTTGAGTATTTATGAAGGAAGTCATCTTTATTATTTTTGCTTTAAATATTTTGACCGACTACTGGGTCACTGTGTTAACACTGAAATATCAGTTGAGTTAAAAAAAAAACTTGTTTTGGGGACTCTTGTATTGGAATATTGATTTTTGTTCTAAGAGAGAGAGAGAAAGAGAGAGAGATAGAGCATGAGCCAGAAAATACAGGAATCTCAGCACTTGGTGGTGTAATCATTGAGTCATTAGTACTGATCAACAGCTCTTTCAAAGCCCACATTATGATCATTTAGGCCCCTTTAACATCAGCCAAAGATACATTCGACTCTAGCTTCAGAATTTATTCTTTTGTGTGGCTCTTTTAATGAATTTAATATCTGCTAGCAGATCAAAGTCATGACAGATAAGAGCCTCTTTTATGAAAAGTAACATTTTAGTTTTTCTGTAAATATAGATTTACTTTCAAAATAAGAGTGCCTTAAAGGAAATTTTTGGTACTCTTTCTAGCCTGGAGTAGTGTGGCTGTCGCTGGTGTGAAGCAGCAGTCACCTTGCAGCAGAGCAGAAATAGCGCAGCTCTCTTTGCCTGGATGTGAAGGTACATAAAGCACAGGATGAGAGGAGCAGGAAAGGCAATTGACCTTGGCTGCTTTTGGGGGCTGGCTATACAGCCATCCGGCTGGATGCTCTGGCTCTGCAGCTTGGCGGAGAGCGAACGGAGAGGAAAGAGACAATGCTGAGTATGGCAGTTATTGTTCAGTGTAGAAAAGCAGATTTTTTTTTTTTTTGGTTTGAATTTATGTAAATCAGTGAAATTTGAACAATACTGCAAAAAAATATGATCCTGGAAATTCTTCTCTTTGGTAACATCACTATAAGTTGATCATAATGGAATGTGTCGTTTTTTGTCGTCACACTAGACATACAGTACAGCAAGCCTAACATTGTGTGTGTGTGTGTGTGTGATGGGATGTGTGGGCAGGATGGGAGTGTGTATCAAATGTGAAAGGAGCTGAGTAAGTGCAACCCAGGTCCAAAGTCAACCCTGCCATTTTGCCCCGCTGTGTGCTAGACTGTTTACCTGAGACAAGGGTGCTTTATCTCAGCCAGTCACTAGTGTACGTGTAAACACACAGGGGGGTGCACTGTATATCATGCTGTTTTCAGCCCCCCTGCCTTTGTTCCAAAACCTCACTCCCACAGAGAGACATTATCCCCCGTTGGCAAGGTGAATGGGGTGCTGATATAAGATTATTTGTAGCAGCCAGAGTGAGACAGAAAAGAAGGGATGGGGGTGAGGGGTGAAAAAAAGAGAGGCTCTCCTAATTTTAGACGGAGAAGGGCAGCCAGGCAGCCGAGTACACAGGAGGAGAGGTGTCTTTTGGCGGGGATGGGACATGGGTGAGTGTCTTGGGAGCCTTGGTTAAAGTGGTCGCTATCACAGGAGCTGGACGGACAATTAATCAGCAGCGGCCCAGAGGGGGAGCTGGGGCTCTGACAGGGACACTTCATTCTGCACAGGACACACACACACACACACGCACACACAGACACACACACAGATCTGCTGACAGGCTCACCCATAGCTTCTTCTCACCTCTTTCTTTTCACTTCTGTTCTCATGGCTTATCTTGTTTCCTCCTCCTTGTCCTCTTTTCTTCTCTCATCTCCCTTCTTGTGCTCTTCTTTTTCTTCCCTCCTGTTCTCATGTTCACTTTCCCCCTCCTCTCTGCTCCCCTTGTCTTTTCTCTTGATGCTTTCATCTCCTTTTTGTCTATCCTCTCCTTTCCTCTCCTCTCCTCTCCTCTCCTCTCCTCAAACATGTGTTTAGCTCCCTGAACCTCTTCATTAGAATAAGTTAAGAGTCCCTCTTGTGACCTGACAGCTGACTCCAAACTCTGTAAGAGTTGGAGTTTCTTGCGGCTGTAGAGGGAGAGGGGAGGTTGGCAGAGGAGAGAAATAAGGTGAGATAGGATTGACTGGTGGCTATACTTCACCCTAACTGCCCCTCCTGTCTTCCCTGCACTCATCCCTCCATTTCTGCCTTCCCACCCCACCCTCTTTCACTCCCCACGGCTGGCGCTGAGTGATTGATGGATTCAGATTTGACATGGCCCGGATCACCCGAGGGCGTGAGCAAGGACACTGGTGAGATTTAGTCAGACGCCGGAGAGAGGCAGACAGGGAAAGTAAAAGACAAAGAAAGGAAGGTGGGAACAGTCGACACTGTTGACCATCATACCTTGCCAGGGTTGCAGGGGTGAGTAAACTTTTTCCTCAAACGGTGCACCTGTTCGCAGTTTTCCATTGCATCACCCTGTAGCCTTTCCTCTATGTTCCAGGAGACATTTTTTATGGATGGAATGGGAGCAAATTGACTGTGCTCACCGTTATTTATGACAACGATTTCAAATAGTTTCAAAACGTAGGATATTAGAGCTCTGCCTCTCAGAGCGCGTCCCAAACAGTGACATATGAAACTGAGCTGTAGCTACCGATGTGTAGTCATGTTTGATACGGACATAGATGTCTGATCATAAATGTACCTACAGTGAGTTCAGTGTATGTGTGTCTCCACGTTTAATTGAGTGGTGCGCTGCGTCCCCCTCCAAGGGGGGTCCTGGTCCTCCCAGTAAGCAAACACCCACTTGACATGGAGCCAGGCAAAGGGGGAACAAGGCCCTCAGTGTCTTCCTGCTCTAAGTGCTTTGTCCTGGAGGAGGCTCCCGCCGTGGCTCCTGGCTCGCAGCTCCACGTGACTCGCCTGGAAATGAGGGAAGCACTTGTCTCATGAACATTGTCTGGACAGGGATGGGTCCTTTCCAAGTCAGACTCAGGCAAAATAGATCTGAAAGTTCAGAATCCATGCAACATTCTTTCATGTAATAATTGTGGTGCAGGGGAAAAAGTCTCACTCACCACTACAGATAGACTTTAGACAAATTACTAAAATCATCTCATATCCAAATTAGGTGACACAAAATACCAGCATTTAAAGTAACAAGCTGGTGGACAAATTAATGGAAAGATGAAGAATATTGCTGAGCTGTCTTTATTTTTACTCTTGAACAACAATCTGTACAACTTTTTTAGCTGCCTTATACTTGCTACTTTGCCTTTTTTATTATTCCCATGCACCTAATTGTGGATTTTGTTGTTTTGCAAAAATCTCCTACCACAGTACAATGGCTGAACTATTGAAAAATTTCTCACTCTCTTGTCTGTCATATACTCACACACTTAGGGAGTGTGGCACACATTGCCAAGTTGAGGCTTCAGTATCCTTCACTCCTTTAACCACAGGTCCTGACAGTGTCTTGCCAAACTTACTACACCATTTTCCAAAAGCTCAATCTTCCCCTTCCTCACACCAATATACAAAGCTGGTGTTTTAAGCTTCACGTACTCTGCAGTCCGTTGAGGACAGCTCAGTTTTTGAATGAGGAAATTTTTTTTTTTTTTTTTTTTTTTTTTTTTGTGGACAGAAGGCCAAAATGGAAAGAAGAGGACGCCTTTTCAAATTTAGTTAGTGTGGATGTACTATGTTTCTTAAGGCATGATTCAGCAATTCCCCCTCTGCACCGTACCTGCCTGCCTCAAGTCCTCCCAGCAAACAGGCAGATTCATCCTCTCAGTGCTGGCAATATCTCCCAATCTCTCTGTCTGCACGGTGATGAGCATATTGTGTATGTGTCACCCAGCTGTCTCGGAGCCATGTCTGGCCATCTGAGCAGTAAACACAACAACAACAGGTATCTTCTGCTCTCGCTCTCACCACCGCCTACCATACTTCGGGCTTTTGCTCTCTGTCTGACTTGGCAGCAATGTGAAGTCAATAGGATGAATAAAACATACCTGAATCAGAGCCCTCTACCCTGGGAAATGTCAAGCTGTCAGTATAGCTTAATGGGAAACCATAGGGCTGTTCCCAAGGGTCAGACTGTTTATCGCGCAACACCTACAAACCAGGGGAGTTGGTTTATTTGTATATCACAAATGCACGAACTCTAGTTTGCTTTACTTGAAGTTGTCGATTGTTGACACACTTATATGTATCCAAGCATTTCTTGAATGATCAAGATGAATAAAACAGATATTTGTTATTTACAAATTCATGTTGTAGGGGAGTTTTATAAACTCCACCATGGTGTAATGATCCAGCATTTTTCAGGGAGCTTTGGTCTTGTAGCTCAGGAGCATAAAAATTGTGCTTTTTCTTGCTCAGTTTGGTTCAGTTTCCATCTGGGTTTTGCTGTGTGAAAACCCACAGTACTGCAAACTACTTTGGGTAAAAACATCCTTTAAGTTGCATTTGTTATGCGCATTTCATTCAACTGGTCTGTCACTGAAAAACTACCATTTAACACGCATTACTACACATATTACACGACACTCATATGAGCCGATGGTGGTGGTAGCTAACCCCCGCAGCTAATTATCTTTAAATTAGGGCTGAGGTCTAGGTTTAATTAGGCCTAGCCACGAGGAGGTTTGAAGCTCCACACTAACTCCAGCAACTTCAGCTGCCAAACCTCATCAGCCTAATGGAGACTCAAACACAGAGGGCCCTCAGGGGCCTGACAGGCTAGCCTGACTTTCTGCCTTATGCTAACCAAGACCCCACACACACACACACATGCTCACTTACACTACTACTCAAACACAATAAAGAGACATGAAGTTAAAGTGAGACAGGTTGTGCAAGAATGTGTGTAGCAGAGGAGTTCAACTTTTTAATTGCATCATTCAAATAACTATCGGAGTATATAACTAAAGTTTTAACTCCTCTCTGTTTTTACTATTGCTCGCACTAAAAATATAAACAGTCCAGGTACTTGTCCGACCTGTTTCACCAGACATTGAACTCTGTCTAGCTTGCAGTTGTAGAACTGATTTTGAAATTCTCAAAACTCCTGAATGGTCTATAGCTGTCCTCATGCGGCACATATCTCCCCTTATTCAGCAAATCTGTAATGTGAATTGGAATTGGTCTGCTGCTTCTTTGTAGCCATCTGGTGTAAGGTAGACTGTCCGCCCTTTTTGGGAAAAAAAAAAAAAAAAAGTCTTCCTCTTGGAAGAAAACAGGAGGCTGAGAGCACAGATCTCACTCTTCCATGCCAGTGCCTGTTTCTTACCTTTATTCCCCTGCCATCTCCTTCTGCTGTGGAAATCACAACTCTGCTGTTAACACTCAGAAACGCGTGTGTGTGTGTGTGTGTGTGTGTGTGTGTGTGTGTGTGTGTGTGTGTGTGTGTGTGTGTGTGTGTGTGTGGGTTGATTTTAATACTACTGGCAACAGTGTTTTCCATTGTGCGGAGTCAAATGCACATGAGCTTTGTAAGCCATCAGTCACACAATAACGTATAACACGGTGAGCTTTGTTCACACACCCTCTATATCCTCTGTAAATGCCCACACATGCAAACCACAGACGTGTACACTACACGCATGTTGGCTGCCAGAAGAGGAAGGTCCACAGAATCTATTATCATTTCTCATCCTCTCCCCATCTACCATCTGCCCCAGCATTTCCCTAACTGACTTGCCGTAATTGGAACAAGCAACCTGACAAAACAGTCGTTAGGCCTGTTCAAACATGCCATCAGTAGGAGAGAGAGGGAGACATTGGTTTAAAAAAAAAAAAAAAAAAGTTCATAGGTCAGACATTGGAGCGAGAGAGGGAAGGTGGGAAAGAGCCGGGACGAAGTTCATCCTGAGGTTGGTCATTACAGATAATGAACTGTAAATAACACAAACTGACAAAGGAATACAAGATGGAGAGGAAAATGAGCGTCGGAAGAGATGGAGAGATTAGAGACAGTTTTCTCAAACCATCTATCAGAAGATCGAAAAGGAATGGAGAGGGGAAGAAATGACAGAAGGGGGGGCAGGGGGGTGGAGAGCGTGATGAAAAGGATTATACTGTAAGTGACGAAGCCTGGATCAACACACAAGAGGTTTTATTTAAGGGATGCGATGAATAAAAAGGGGATGAGAGGAGAGCTGAAGTCATAGCCCCTCGAGTCAGCATTTCCTTCAGTCAATCATTGCTTTTGAGTTACGAGCTGTAGGGAGAGCTCCAGAGTCTGCCAGTAGCATAAACACTCCACACAGAAAGTTTGCCATCCACAATAAAAAAGCCAAAAATAATAGTGGGTGATTTTATAGGCTGGTTATAGGGTCAGTGTGAAGAACAGAGTGGACCAGAGAGTCATGATCCTCATAATCACATGACAAAAAAGAAAAAGAAAAAGAAAATCACATCACACTTATATGACAGCATGAAAAGATTTATTTTCTGGCAGATCTGGTTTAGAGTGGATAGAAGGAAAAAATACTATCTACCCACATTATTGTGGCCAAAAATCCATTTTGCTGAAAGGTAAAGTAATAATAGCAAAGTATCCGGAAGTGTCATCAGAGACTGTTTGTGTAATTTCCTCAAAATTCTTAAAATGAGTACCTTCTTCTGTTCTAATATGTTTCTGAAAGGACTCCACCTCCACTGCTTTGTCACTCTCACTGCTTTAGCTCCCAAATCTGACATGATAATGAAGATAATCCCAGTCTTAAAATGAAACACTGCTGCATTTTAGATGGAGAATTTAGTTTTCCAACACGAACAGGTCAACAAGTCATTTGAAAGTCTTCATGTAAATGAAATCCAGATCCAAGATTCAAGCGAAAGACGTTTGCTATTCATGCCATGGCATAGTATGTCTTGCCACAATATTTCTCTTGTCCATCTGTTTACCTGTCCTTTATACTTGAGACACAGACAGGCAGCAAATGGATAAATAAAGACTGAGCAAAAATTGGCAGTGGGTGTGTTTGTTCTGTGGGGCATGTTGGCCGCCTCCACACTGACAGCCAGTCCGTCTCAAAGGATTGAGTGATGGAGAGGGGCAGCGAAGCTGGCAGGACGCTAATGGGTGTGATGCTAATGAGCTTCGAGCCAATAAACAAGCTCTCCCTTCCCCTCCCCTCACCTCTGATCTCCTCTCTTGTTTGCTTAACACCCTCGCAGGTGAGATGAGGCAAATTCAGCTCCAATGCCAGAAAACCACAAAAAACAGGCTGTAATAGCAATGGATGAAAGCTTATTAAATTTTAATCCTAACCAAATACCTTCTTTTTGTGCAGTCAGTAATGAAACATGTTGAACTGAGCACTGCATTACTCTTCACTATATTTTAAACTCATCCATTGCACACAACACAGACTCACTTTTGCACTTTTTATTGATGTAATTTAAATGTTACACTCTCAGATCTGATGTTAAAATGTAAATTAACATTTAAGAGCATTTATATATATGTAAAAAAAAAAAAAAACGGCGTACATGCATTTATTTACAAGCACTCAAACACAATGAGCTTTACACAAAATCTAGGAGTCGAATTTTCAGCAAAATTACAGCGCTCCAAAGACGAGGAAATATAACACAAATAACACAAAGTTGAGTCAGAAATAACCCTCTGACCCTCACCCCTTTATGCTTATGGATGCTTTTCTGTGCCTTTTACCCTCTTTCTCTTTAACAACCTGTGATGTCTCACACTTTTGTCCCCTCTTTCCTTCCGTGGAGAAATGTCACTTCGGCCGGAACCGTCCGTCAAACTGGCATCTCTGACAGAGAGTTCGGCTAAAAGGCCATGCTCCGATTGGCGTGGGATCCCCTGGCTGTGCTGTGTCAGGCTCCTGCCTCCTCTTCTCTCCACGTTATTAGTATTCAACTCCCTGCAAACCCACCAGCAGCCCCCACCACATTTTCTTTCTGTCTTCTTCTTTTCTCAGAGCCTGACTGTTGCTTCAGTCTCCCAGAGGAGTTTATTTGTAGATTTCTTTTTTCCAGTTGTGTGTGTGTATGTTGTTGAGAAGCATAACAAATGAATTAAATCAATCCGTTTCTTTCACCCTTTTTTTTTTTTTTTTTTTTTTTGGGGGATTTCCTTGGTTTGGATAGCTTAAAATGTAACCACTGCAAAGTCAGCACAGTCTGTTTCATATTATTTATTTATTAAGAGATTGATGCTTGTTGTTTCAAAGAAGAAAAAAAAGATCCTTTTCTAGTGTAACTAACAATCGATGTGCTGATGAACTGCAGCCAGAATTCTCTCAGTGGGCTGACAACACTATTAATTGCTCATCTTGCTCTATCTGGTGCCTTTAGCTAATCGCAATTCAGTTTGATAGTAATGAGAAGTGACTATGGGCTGTTTATAGTAGGTAGTGAGAGGCCTTAAGCCCACTTCTTGTTTCTTTTTTTTTTTGCCAGTGATTAATATTGATTACTCACCACCAAACCAATAAAGCCAAGTCCCTTTGTGACTCTGAATGTAGTTTAGGGCCACTTGTTTTCTTTAGGATTCAGTGTCTTTTAATTGAACATGAACCACTTCATTTGGCTGCTGCTAAATGCGGTTTAAATGCCACTGTAGTGTCCTCATTTGAGTCTTCATCTAAATGAGTTTTGTCACATAAATGTGCATGAATATTGTGTTTCTAAAATAACACATCACATTTTCAGCCCATGACGCATTTTAAAATAAATAATAATAATAATAAACTCACAATAAAGCTGAAGATGGTTTTTCACAGTATCCAGTCGCCCTCTTCATGAGTGTATGGACTCTTGTCGGTGAGATGGATATGTGTTGGTTGTTTCTGGGGCAGGTTGCACCAGTGACATGTTCAGTTCTCTCTTCTCTCATACATATGGAGCAGGGACGACACTGCTGACCAGAACTGGCACAGGCCACAGAGGGCAGCTTCAAACATGTATATCTGATCTGTATGTGTGTGTCCATATATGCACTTTTTATGTTAGCGCATGCATGCTTACAGATATGCGTGCTTGTAGTCTACAAGGTTAAGAAAAATTCTAAGGGTAGCTGGATCCCTCTTTAGGGTTTTAAAAGGAGCCGTGAAAGCAACTTCACCAGACAAATAGAGGAGCTATTTGTGGTTATGCCAGAAATTTCTGCACAGCGCACCTCCCGGGCCTCTTTAATCAAAATTATTTTAAAATTGGTGTGAAATCCTGTGGGGATGCTCTCTGAACCTTTAAGCATACGCAAATCCACACCTGTTAGAGTGCTAAAAATATTAGAAGAAACATTAAAAAAAAAGAAAAAAGAAACAGTTGATTCTCCTTGGCTTCTCAGAGGATTACACTGAGTATCCTGAGAACCTTTTAACTAAAGCTAAATGCCTTTTTATCTGATTTTATCGTGGTGTAATTGTGCTCATTTTGGATGGTTTGCAGAGAGGGTGTTGTGCAATGCGGGAGGCAGCAGAGCCAACAAATTGGAGGGCAGAGAAGATGCGTTGCCAGATGTGTCCTTCTGATTGTGTCAGTGAATGTTTGCTCATGTCTCTGAGCTGAACTTGCTCATACAGTACGTTAATCTGTTTGTGCATGTACAGATGTGTTTGTGCAGACTGAGGCATATGTGGTGATCTGTGCAGAAAAAGACTTTATGCCTTTACATCTGTTTGGAGCATGATACAGTATCTGTTTGCAGATGTGCTGTAGTGTGTGTGTGTGTGTGTGTTTGCTGACAATGCAGCTCGTGTAATGAATTGTGCATGCCAGGTGAATGCGTTCTCTTTTGCGTGCCCTGCAAGCAAACTCACCCAACATAACCTGGGCCAAGTTCAGGGAGAGACAAATGGGGAAAAAACAATGACAATTTCCTTCTCTTTTTGCCATTTCATTTTGTTTTCCCTTGTGCACACACGCGCACACACACACACACACACACACACACACACTCATACACACACGCGCGCACATGGAGGGACACACTCGGAGGTGGAAGCAAAACGTTTAACTTTGAAAGTTGGGCTCCTAATTAGCTGAATTAGCGGTAGATCAAAGAGGACAATTAAGGGGGCTGTTTGTGGTAGCAGGGCCTCATTAGCATCACAACACATGGACATGTCCATGAAAAAGAGAGCGGCAGAAGGAGTCTAATAACGGAGCACCGCTGTGCTTACACTGGGCCACATGCAGGCTGATTGGCCGTCAGGAGAGAGAGAGAACAAGCAGCTCCAACACACACGCTGACAAAGAAATGCACTCACACACCTAACTAGGCATGGATGCACTAACAGCTATGGGTACCGATACAAAACATACACACACACACACATGCACGCACTCAGATATACAGCTCGTAATGTTTGCAGGCACAAAGGAAAACAAAAGCTAGTCCCTGCCTGCTCTCATCCAATTTCAGCTTAATTAAAAGGGGAATTAACTTTCATCTGCTGCAGTGTAGTACGAGCTCGGTCTTGGCCCAGACTGTAGAAAAGCCCAAGCCTATAAGTATTCTTCAACCTCACACTCAAAGTCATACGCAGATTGTTTTCCATTCATTCTACACTGTTTGAACTCAATACAGATAAGAGCAGGAAAGATTGTATTAGGACTACCTGAGCCTTCCTTGTTAGCTAGATCTAACAAACTCCTGGCAGCGAGCCACCTTGTGTGGCTCTCCACATTAATGGCGTAAGCAGAGCAGAAGATCAAAGCTTTTGGGATGGCCCTTTATTTTAGCAGTCCCAGTCACTGGTTCTTGGTCTTTGGTCCAGTGACATGGGTTAATGATGTACTGAAGAATATGCTTTAAAAGAGGACATAGATCCTTTTTTCCTTTTTAGTGTGGAAGGAGTATGCTTTAAACCTAATAGGGTAGTGCATACAAAGATGGAAGGGTTTACTCTGCAGGCAGCACAGTTGGGCCTAATGTCATGTTTTGTCTGCACTTTACAGAGAGCATGCAAATATCTTGTCTTGCCCACATTCCTCATTAAAAAAGTATTTTTACAATTTTTTTTTTTTTTTAATTATTTTTGAATTGCAAACATTTTGCATGTTGGTATGTATTTGGCTACTTCCAGCACCCAATCATAAATAATGTTAAAAGGGGGCAGATTTCTGCAGAGACCTTTGCTGAGTTAATTCCACTTGTGCACAGCTGTTTAATTTTTATTTTCTCTCTAAATGTTGCAAGAAAACTGTGGTTCATGAAATCCGTACCCATGTGCACAGCTTTAGCGGATCCCGTTTGATCTTAAACTGAATTCACAATGTGGGAAATTTCTGTTATGCATATTAAAGAGCAGTTGAGCGATGGGAGACAGAGGATGGTTAAAACTGTATTGAGACAACACCGCATGTTTTAATTTAAAAAAAAAAAAAGACAAGCCACTGAAATGAACAAACAATGACCACTGAGGGACAGTGTCATTTAAAATAAGTGTGACTTGAAATGTTTGCTAACAGTGTCTGACTAGTTTCTCGCTCTCTGCAGTCTCTTTTAGCTGTTTAACTCACTCTGTGACAACATGGATCACCACCTTTCCCTTCCAGAGCTCAGTGGGCCTCATCCACATCATATATATTCCCCAGAAGAACACCAGCAGAGAGCCGCTCTCACCGTGCCTCTCTCCTTCTCCCTTGCTGCTTCTCTTTCCCGGTGAGGTGTTGAAAAGCTTCCTCTTCCTGCCACCATCTCCCTCCGTTTCCCTCCATCTCAGGGGAAACGCTGGATCCGTCTATCAGCACAGCCCTCCGGGCCACAGAAGGGTGGGACAGCGGGATTGAGGGGTGCGGAGGGTGCTCTGACTGACAGTACTGATAATCACTGTAATAAGTGCAGGGTGAGGAAAGTGGGAGGTAAGCAGCTGTTTCCTAAATGCCACCACTGCCGCCCCCACCCGCTCCCTCCACTCTGCTGATACTGTTCACAGCGAGTGAGGAACAGGAAGGACTGAGGGAGTGAAAACCATTTGAAGCAGAGAGGAAGGATAGCAGGAGGGGATGCTTACTGAGGGCTGGCAAGACTTTTAGTCAGAGAAGACAAATCTCATTCATCTTCCTCGAGTGTGGCTGTCAAATATCTGCTCTGATGTAACATAACTAAACTGCAGTCTGGTCACAAAGTAGGGAGAGACATTTAAATGTGGCACATCCATTCATTCACCTGACAGTAGGACCTTAAAGAGGTGATCTTCACATCAACCGGGATTCATGTAGAAAGATATCAGGTTGGTTTTCATATGATCAGACTGATCTTTCACTGGTCATCCTTTTCAAGTGCGCGCGGGTCCGCTTGCTTTTGTTACCAAAATATATTTCAGGACCTGCTAGTGTCTACATCAAGGACCTGAGTGAATATTGTCAGCCTGCTTAATATACAGTCATTTCTAGTGAGTATGCTGTGGAGTATAAAAAAAGAGTGTGGATAGAATTGTTCCATAATTTAGACTTTGCACAGTCTGATGAGAGTCTGACACTTTCAGGACAGAAAGAAAGTTGCTAATGACATTCCTTTTTTTTATGAAAAAGAAAGAAAGAAAAGAACTCTTTCATGGGCTTAATGTCTTTATTTTTTTTTTCTCTCTTTATTCTACCTTTTTATCATTATTATTTTTCTGTCATTCTTTTCTACTGCGTCCCTCTGTTTTCATGCTTTCTCATTTTCTCTTTAATATCTGCTCATTACACTGAATAAATGGTATTTCTGTGCAGAACACGTTGAATACGGCAGTTATCTTTAAAAACACAGCTGTGAAGGTACAGATATGCCTGCACTGAGCAACTACAATATGTGCTGGGCCTTTGAACTACAAGCACAGCTAATCATATTTTGTCCATGCCACCACCACCAGGGTCTGATCAGTGTTTATACAATACAAAAGTGCTGTTAAGTCCCCCAGTGTTTTCTGTTTGGATGTCTCTGTTCTGCAAATGGAAGGACATCAAATTGACTGATTTCCAATTTATAAAGTAATTCCATTTTGCTGAATGTTGCTCAGTCAGGTTCTGATTTACTTTCATTAAAGATGTTTTTAAATCTATTTAGATGTTTTTAAATAGATTCTATTAGAGGATTACATTTTGTTGTTGTTGTTTCGTGCTCCATTACCTGTCCAGCACCTGTCCTATTTAATGAAAATTTTGCCTGTCTATGTAAATGGAAAGCTACAATACTTCCTCCCTTTGTCACAGAATATTGGGATTGGACATACACGTGGCCTACAGAAGAGTCTAATAAATACTGTATTAAGATGACAGCATGAGATGTGGAGGAGTGGGAATAGTTGTGAATAAAACAACCTTTTATTCTGTCCATAAGACTAGATCAGAAGTGAGGAAGACATGCGGGGTAAATTAAAATGTAACGAAGAGAGTCACAGATGTTACTAGCTGTCAGTTGCTGTCAGCTGATTGAGCTGTTTGCCTGAGGACTAGCATTTCTAACGATCAGTCCTGCTTGAAATGCGTGGAATAACCAGTTACACCTGTGAAGCAGGCTGTATAACATCTGCTGTCATGAGGAAACCTTACAATTCTTGTTTTGGTAAGGTAACCATGTAACTGGTTAAATCAGCCTGTGGCTTTTGTTGACCGTCTTTTCTCACTCTGTAAAAAAAGAGCAATAGGTCATAAAAAATGATCTTCTAAAATACGGCCCTCTATAAGTTGAAGTAAAGAATTTGAGTTTTGTTTTTCTTGTTTGTTTGTTTTTTTTTTTTTCTTTTACAATTTTTAGTGTTTAACCATCAAAATTGGAAAATGAAAAGCAGACAAATCATAGAAGCCTTTTTGTTTTTTAATTCCTCAAATAATTTAACACAATTTTCAATTTTAACAGTTACCGGCTGTTATCTTAGTTTCTGCAACAGTATGAATATTCAGCCAAAAGTAAGCTGCATACTTTGCTTAACTAAATATTATTGGAAATGTAGGACTTTACATTTCTGGTATTTGAGGGACCAAAGCGAAGGATGTCTAGGCCTGACTTTTGAGCATGCAAGTACCAAGGCAGTGTTTGTAATGTTGAGGGCTGTGCTGTATGTTTTTCAGCCCATGTCTCAAACACTTTGAGGCTTTTGTAACCCGGTCAAAAATGTTGTTCTCAAAAACAATTATTCAGCATAAGATACCCGGCAGGTGCAGGTCTAATTTCAGTAGACTAGACTGAGTGCGAGGGTCATATCACAGATCACAAGGCCTGTCAGCCTTGAATATGGTTGAAGCGATGGATGAATTTATTAACTCTGATCATTTCCAGAGAAGAGTCAAATAATCTAGAACTAGAGAGAATTTGTTTGTGCACGACCTGTCCAAAATAGCTTTTGGCTACTTTTGCCCTGTCCCATGAAAATCAGAGACTTCTGCATCCCCCGGTTCCTCTCCTTGCCTTCTCTGTTTTATTAATATTTCCTCGCAGTGTTGCCCACTTTCATTCTTACTTCTAACTTGTTATCCCTGTCTTTTTGAATTTAATTTGCATCCATTTAGAAATAGATGAGATGCCAGCTTTCCCTATCTCTTTTTTGTTTCTAAGTGATGGGCAACTCCCAGCACCCGTTTCTCTTCTTTATCCAGTAGTGATTAGTCTAGCCAAATAGCTGGAATTAGCAATGTAAAAATCTGCTTATCCACTGCCAGCTGGAGCAGATGCTCAAATTAAGCATCAGTGCCAGATTTTCGACTGGCATGAAGCTAAGCTGGAAGGCCGATGCTGAGGAGGGAGAAGGGAGAAAACAAGAAAACAGGTTGAAAAGCGGGAGAGGGAAAATGTGCTAGAGAGAGAGAGAGAGAGAAGGGGAGAGAGAGAAACAAAAAGAAAGACAGAATAAGAGAGAGATTGGGTAGGGGAGAGTGAGCATGGGAATAAGAAATGGCAAATTCTTTAGTTTCAGCCAATTAGGCTGAGAAGCCACTGGTAATTAACTCTCGAGGGACCCACTGAACAGTCATGCACCTCGTTTACATAATGAGGATGAGAGGAGAGGCTCTTTTTCTCCTCTTTCTCTTTCTCCCTGCCTCTCTCTTGTTCTGTCTTTGGCCTGTTGAACTACGGCAGAACAGCACTTCCCTCATGACATATGTCATACAGCTCCCACTAACCTGATACACCACAGCATGCAGTGTATTCTGTGGGATTTGACTCATGGAAATGACAGGAAATGGATTTTTAACTTCATATTGCCTGTTAAATGGACGTCAAATTGCGCAGATCGATTATCCAAATACAGAGGTATGTGTAATACCTCTGTATTTGACTTGTTTTCTTCTCTTAGATGTCCTATTCTATTTATACAAAGGGTAGAGTTTGATCATGTAAATTTATGATAATCCTGTGGACTTTCTCCCTCTGCCCTTTGCCCTACTCCAATACCTTTCATTTCCTCTCTCCACGATATGGAAAATGATGGACTCACACTTAAATCCAGAAGCCTTTTGCTTCACTGAAAAGATTCAGAATATGCAAGAAAACCGCGTTGAAGGACATACTTCTAGTTCTCCATAGCCATAGGTTAAAGGGGCATTTCCCCCCATAATACACAAAATTCTTCCAACCACAAACCTTCAGGCCACCACGCCCTAGACTGTATTTTCTCCTTGACTGTAAAGATTAAAGAATTTTCCGCTAGGTCTCTAAATTCATTACATATTTAGTCTGCAGTCCTTTGTTATGAAATGCTAAAAATCTCAGTTCAGTGCACAAACTCATCAACCTGAAAACCTGGTTTTCCCATCGGTCATTGCTGGTAACTCTTCAGTGTACAGGAGCCATTGAGCTGTAATTAACACAACCAGGATTCAGTGTGCTCCGGTGACACAGGGTGGAGAAGTACTTCCAGCACATTGATTATCAATAAATGCCTTTTCAGAGCCTAAACACACATGTACACACACACATACAAGGCAGAGGTATGTGATGCACATGTGTTTCAACCAGACACAGAATTCATCTTAATGACGACCCTGAGCTGCAAGATGAGAAAAGTTTATAATGGTTTTTCAAGAGTTCTGGTCTTCATGAACTCATTCGCTCTTTAAAAACAATTTACTACTTTTTTTTTTTCCCTGCATGAGGTTGAATGTAGCTCAGGGGTAGCGTGAATGTAACGTAACAGGAAGAAATTCATATCTTCAGGTTGTGTGTTTTCCCCTTTGCTGCCTTATTTTTCCTCTTCCTTTGATGGCGGAGTTGGGATAAAAGCGTTAAGTTCACTTCCTCTTTTATTAAAGGAGGCTTAATTTAATTAGCTTGCACTGCGTGAGCCTGCTATCAGGCCCTTCTGTTCCCATACCCAAGGTTTCTGACGCTCTGAGGAAGAGAAGGGAAGAAAAAAGGGAAACTGTCGGGTGGTCTCCAAGGAGGAAGTGTCCTTTTAATCAGACTTCTGCTAAGATCCTATTACCATCTCCTAAGAGAGAGGGAGGGCAACACATAGACAGATGGACAGACGTACAGTAAAGGAAGATGAAAAATATATTCAAGCATATGCAGCGTTCACAACACCCAGATCAGAGGGAAGCTTGGACAGCAGTGATAGTGTGGACAAAAAGGGCCCACACTGTACAGAAATAACTGTAGTAGTAGTAGTAGTACAACTACCCCTGACTGTGATCACCACAACATTTTTATTTATTTACTTATGTATTTTCTTTGACTTGCCTCTGTCTCGCAAAAACAGAACTGTCAATGAGTAATTTTATCAGTGTTTCTTTTTATGTATATGTTTATAGAATTACAATAAATAATTAAGGACTTTCTTTCTTATAACCATTAGTACATAATCTTGCTCCTATATTCACATCAATCGCGGAGCCAAATAAGCCTTAAGAAAATCCTAGAAAACAACATTTAAAACAAAAAAATAGTACCTGTCCTATCCACCTCTGAACCACATCTGGATCTTTGTCTGGTCAGGTTCTATGATGACGGGTGTGTTTAACCATCCAATGCATTGTCAATGTGATAATCATCTGAAAATGATGAATCGAAATGTGTACAAACATTGCATAGAGGTGAAACACAGCGGCAGTTTAACATCAGACATATTGAGTATCACAAATATGTATCAAATATGTGACAAATGTCCAAAATAGCTGTAAACTGCATGAAGGGAAATAAATACTGTATGTGGCAAAAAGTATTCAGTTTTATTTATGATTTATATATGTATCTAATTACATTTTACTACTTATATACATAAACATACATATTTGTTATTGTCAAGGCTACTTTAAACTCTGACAATGACAGGTCTAATATGAAATTTAGATGAATTTATTGTTATTGATAACTGTCCATTGTGTCTGTGAAATTTGTGCATCGGAGTCATTAGGCTTTTTATCAATGTATCTCCTCTCCTATCACTACTACTACACTACTACAAAGAAAAACCAAAAGATATTTCCTCACTCTGTGTTGTGATGATGGTGGTGGAGTGCGCCATCTAACACGTGGGTCCAAAATCTCCCATGTTCAATGGGGTTGAGATGTGGTGACTGCAAAGGCCATAGCATATGATTCACATCATTTTCACACTCATCAAACATTCAGTGACCCCCCCTCGTGTCCATCCTGGAAGAGACCATTCCCATTTACTGGCGTCTTCCCCATAGATCTAAATGCAGATGTCGCTTTAATCAATGATCCTACTCAGACACTAGTTGAGCAGTCTTTATGACTGGAGCTCCTGCCATCTGTGCCCCAATAATGAACTCTCTTTCAAAGTCACTTAGATCTTTTCCTCTTGTCATCCAGATACCAAATCAAAATCAACTGGGGCCGCTCAGAATTTTTATACATTATGCCACAGAGCATGACTGAATGTTAATTGCTTAATTTACCATGCAGTGCACCTATGTAGAGGCATCTGCATTCATTATGTTTCTCCAATCATTTATTCAGGTTTTTTAATAACTTTTTCACCCGTTTGTATGTCTTCCTTTTAATACTTGAACGGTAGTTTGAAGCTTAACAATGTTTTCAGCTGAAAAGCCATGTTTTAAAGCCAAATCAGTATTCTCCCTGTGGTGACGACCATCTTTTCTCACCTCCAAATTTGTCTATTCATCATTGCACAGAATTAACAAATTTGACTAACCTGTGGGGAAAAAAGTGATTACATTGATTATGCTTATCAGGATCAAGGGTCCACGCTGTAGTGAGGGGAATGGGCAGCCTGATTCTGTCAGCACATGGACAGCTATTAGAATACAGGGCCTCGTGATGGTCACTCTTGGCCCTTAAACTGGGCCAAAGTCATGAGTTTAAATCATCAAGACTGTACAGAGGCACTATCATGGCACTGTTGCTACAGTGCTGCATTAAGAGACAAATCAAGGTCAGCCTTTTCAAAGTGTGATGCTTCAATAAGAATTATATGGAATTGTTGTATGTATGGCATTAAAATTACAGGAAATAAGGTCTTTGATATTAGAAGATACTTTTGTTTTGTATTTCTTTAAAAAGATTTGAAAGAAAATATGTGGTTTTGTTTTTCATAAAAATAGGTGAAATCACATAAAAAATCTTTGATAAAATCTGTTTTAAAAAGCATCATTTGCAAAGCAAGTGTACTGCACTTTAAACATCTTTCTTATTTACTTACCCAGTGGAACTTTGAACATAATCAGCAAGTAATTTGGTTTTTCTCCCTGTTTTTCTCTTTCTCTATTTCTGTAACTGGAAGAGTTTCTGAGCTGCGCTTGTTGCAAGCAGAGCTCCATTAATTCTTGCAGGCGAAAACACAACACTATTTGGATGCATGGGGACATAAAATCCATGCAAAAATCAATTTAAATTGATCTGCTACAATGACTGTTGTGTGTCAGGTTGCCCAAGTAAGTACGGTGGCATAACTGAGGAAATAGTGTTTGTAGTTCCACTGAAACTGTAGACATTTCTAGATATCAGGGGAGACTAACACAGTGTGTCTGAAAACATGTCACTTATCAGATCATTAGCGTCATCACAGTCATTAAGTCTGAATTAGAATCACACATTTCAGTGCTGTCGTTTTCACTGCCAGTCGTGTTACAAGAAGATGCTAATGGCTTCAATGTTGAAAACCGGTTTGTGTTCCACGAGTTACATCAGACTTAAAAACTGTTGTTAGTGACTTCAGGCGTGAGCAGTGGCAAAGCTGAAACAGCAGAGAAAGTTTCAACTTAATTCAAACCAAGAAAAATTCAAAAAAGGGTTCTGATATTTGTTAGATCTGTCTCTGTGCTTTCAGTGTCCGTAGTCCCCCTTCTGTCCCTATACTGTACAGTATGTCAGTCTCATACACTCTCTCATCAACATATGTCTTTCTCTGTTTTCCAATAACATTTTAAAAATTAACATCCATGCACACCGTCTCATAATATGCCCATGCCAGTGCTGGAGTCCATTCTGCTCACTTTACATTTAACAGTTATTGATTGTTAATGAGTATAAATGTCTCCTCCAAGCGGTGTCATTAAAGGACACTGAATCCTAGTCGTGTTAATTAAAACTTAATGGAATGAGGATAAAAAAAGGAAAACAAAAAAAAAAAAAAAACTTTTTCCCAAAGCCTCATTATAGGATAGTGTTAGGAAAATATGATTTTCAAGTTAATTAGACATTTTATATACTTATCCAAGAGAATAGATTGCGATAAAAATCCCTGTTAGATATCTAATAAATTTAAGATTGCTGAGAAAGCCACAACTGGATTATACGTTTCAGGCAAGGAACCATATAGTGTGCAGTTTCATTATGAATGAGTTGCCCCATTTACAAGTGCCATAGAGTTGTTGTATGATGGTATTAGAATAATGAAACAGAGAGGTGTGAACTACTAAAAGTCATCTGTATACTGTAGGTTCCTCATCCTCTCAATTTGCTCCAATAAATCTGGCCGATCTGTGTCACCCTGCTAACCCTTCAGTGACGCATTATAACACTTAAAATAACAAATCTCCACCGTTACTGGATGGTGCTGCTAGATATTTATTTCCTCCAGTGAAACATGCATAGTGTGTGGTGTGATATGAATATCTCCCTGCACCTGTGGGACACCACAGCAGAAATCTGTTTCTGGGTTTCACTGTTTAATTTCCCATCCCTGTCAGCTCTGCAGCCCTACATGTTCACCTCTCCAGGGATCAGTATCGGAAGGTCAACATTTCATGCCAAAGATAGTTTATAGCCAGGGAACATGTTTATAGGTAGGTGCAGATATTTTTGCTCTGAACCTGCTTCTTTAACTTGAGCTATTTGAAAGCCTTGCTACTGCTGCATAGCCAGTGTTAGCATTAACAGCGTTACTTCTAGAAGAGTCTAGAAGAAATCGTGTGAGTACAGCATCAAACTTCATTCTTTTACTTGTCAAGAGCTGTCTCCTGCGGTTGAAAGCAACAGCAATGTCTCTTGTCACTATCACATCTGTTCTTCTACTGAAGTTAGCACGCTAACCAGCTAGCCCTGGCATGTCTCGTCACTTTCTGATAGCGACTCACTGTAGCCTCCAATCTGCCCCGAATACGTAGTGCCACGTTTGAAGAAGAGAAAACTTACAAACAAAAGGGCTATAACCAATATTTTTCTATTGACAATGTATCACATGACTCCTATGAGACAGGTGAAACCCATAGCTATCAGTTTTATTACCAGGTGACATGTAGTGGCTGTAGTAATTATGACATAAGCAAAGGAGGAAGTCAGCTGAAGTAGCACAAAGAGCAACAAAGTTAGGAGGAGGAGGAGGGTTTGGATGCATGGATGGATAAATGGATGGGTTGAAAAAACCCAGGACTCCGATACGGCAGACAACTGTTCTTTTTCCCATGTGAAGCCACTAGTCATTTCTTCTATCTATCCATGACTGTTTCCACAACCTCAACCACATCTTTATTATTGTAACCATGGCAACCAAAGTCCTCTAACATTAAGTGCTTATTTTTAAAAGAAACCAAAATCTGTTTATAAATCTAACCAAATAGCTTTTTTTTTATCTAAACCTATCCAAACTGTGACTGTTCCATCAACTTAACCATGAGTCTATTATTGTAACCATGACAGCATTTCACCTGTTGTTGAAGGATGGTTGGGACAAACGCCTTATGTGGTTGTTCAGGTTGGAGGACTTGTTGGAAACTTTACAGTCTGATTCAGAAGCAGTTTGTATGCACTGTTGAAATCTACCAGCCATGTCACGAACACAGTACTCCTCTTGTACATCTTTCTTTAAAGGGCAAGACATTTTGTTTTATACCACTGTCTGTCTTCTCCAAGTGACTTGACTTTTTCAGCCCAAAGAGTGCTTCTCTCCGCTGTCTTCTATAACTCCCTCGCTGTGCTTTCAGACACCATGGAGGCCCGAGGGCATTCTGTCAGACAGACGCTACTTTAGCATTTTGTCTTTCTGATTTCTTGTAAATGCGAACCTCCACGGCAGGTGATGTGTTTCTCAAGATGAGATGACGAAGTTGATAGATTCAACCCCCCCCCCCCCCCCCCCCCCAGTGGACGGCTCGCAGCCCTTATGCTATGTTGTCTTGAAATCTCTTAAGTTAACTGAATTGGACCTTTGTGCTGAGTCTGTGAATGTTGTCGTTTGAAGTCACAGAGCAGTAAATGATGCTTGTTGTGCGAGTAATCACAGAAGATAGGAAACAGGTTGCAGCTCTTTAAACAGGATAGTATGATATCCTGTGAAGCTTGTAAAATGAATGATCCTGAAGCTTAAGGCCATGGGTGCAGAGAATGTGTGAGCTCTATCCACTAAAGCTCACACTAAAGCATTCAGATCTTTTGGATGCATATGAGGAGGCACAGCAGGATTTTATTTTTCTTCTCGGAATAAACTTTTCCCTCTACTCTTGCAACATCAGTTGGATTTTCCAACTTTATTTACTTTTCTCATTCCCGTTTGGTGTATAATATGTTTTTATGACTTTATCTCATGTGATTAAAAAGAAGTCATGAACTGTTGTTAATCTAGTGTGTTAACAGAGAAAATTCTCTTATGGGGACTGAACTTTGATAAAGTGTTATAATAATCATGTATGGTGATATATAGGGTTCCACTCATGGTTTATCAGTGTATTTCATCACTTCATGACTGTAATCTGCTTAACTGCTTCATGTTCATGTTCGCTGCACATTGGTGAACCTCAGAAGCTCCGTGGTGACCTGTATCGCTCTCTGTGTTTAACAAGGGCTGGCCCAAGTATGCTTTTGTGTGCACCTACATACTGTATGCATGCTATCACAGGTACTTGTTTAAGCTGAATGTATACATGGCTCTTCTGCGCAGCTGTATAAACAGTATATGTCAGTATTTGGTTTTTCTTGTCCTAAAAAAATGCATGTTCAGATGCCAGCTAATTCTGAAGAAAGACTTTTTTCCAGTGTACAACCTGGGTCAGATTGTGCTGGACCTGCTTGTGTCTAATCAATAACATAATTGCCGTGCAAACCATGCCTTACCTCAAGAGAAAATAAAGCAGTAAACACAACCAAGTGGCTAGAGTGGACAAACTGTTCTAGGGATACCACAGAGGACATTTAATGATTCTAGATGCAGCACTTTAACATAAATAAATAATTTTGAGAGAACTTAATATAATTAAATCATCAAGCGAGACCACTGTCATGAAGATTAATTCAGCCTCTGTCGGCTTTAAAACTGCATTTTACATTGTGTGCAACTGTTCGAAGAGTTTCCAGCTATGGCAGATGTTTCAAGGGAAAAAAGGCTATCTGTGCTGCCAACATGTTTATTCTCTTATGTAAATGCAAAGAAAAGAGGTATTAACTTTGATTTGAATGGGAAACTTCTGACACCAGCTCCTCCAGTGGCTTTTTGTGTATTTCAAAATGCTTGAAAATAGTGGTTTATAGTTCTTGGATAATACATAGTGACCTCATGAATTTGTAGTTTAAGGAAAATTGTGGTGTGGAATTCAAGTTATTGAAACGGGCATGACTTTCAGCAGATGCAAACACATAGTGATGAGTAGCTAATACAGCTAGCCCACATACTGTAGGTGGGATTTTTCTGAAGTGAGTATTCAAATGAAATGGCTTTTCTTGCTGTGAAAGCTGTGCCAGAAAAAGATTATTCTGTCTTTTTTTTTTTTAACCTGTAGTAGCATAATTTTTTTTATCCTCCAGCTCTCCAGCAAAAAATTAAAAAAACATTCAAAAGCACAGAAGATTTCTTCACAATGATGTTCTCTGGCTGCAGTTCAAGCACTGGACAGGCATGATATATAATGAAATAGTAGGGGTATCAACAACCTTTAGTTGATATATCAGTGTTCATGTTCTACAGTGCTGTTAAACAAGTGAAGGCTCTCAGCCTGCCTGTAATGGCCACTGAGCGGTACAGACATCATCTCAGTGGGAGGATTTCAGACTGTGAGTAGACATGGTGGGGACTGTTTCCTGTGATGCAGAGGTTTGTGAACAATCTATTTCTACCAAAAAATGAGGCCAGACTTCTCAGAAGCACACCTGCGATTAGACCAGATTCAACATACATTTTCCTGAAACCTTATGCTCCTCAAACTACCAGATGATGTAAGGCTGCATGAGCAGTGGCTAGGTATGAGGAATTCAAGACTTGAACACATTCCTTTCTTTTTCTCTCTTTCTCTGTGTGTGTTTTTTTTTTTTTTTTTTTAGCTGCTGTCCTGCAGCTGGTACACTCCTACAGGTTGTACTATTGATACCATGACAATGAAGGTTTGGCACACTTGGTGCTGGTATGCTCCTAAGGGTGTCCTAACACCCTTAGGCAATTAAAGCCTGGCTTTTTTTTTTTTTTGGCAAATTCCAAAAAAAGAAGAATTGATTTCCAGGAAAACCAACGTGTTATCCGTGTGTAAAACAAAAGTTTATTACAAAATTACATGGTATCAGATCAGTGCATAGACTTGCATGACAATACCCTACTAGTATCAGTAACGGAACATCTCTATTTTACTTGGTCTTTATTTAAGACACTGATGGCCACAGTTCAATGGCTGCAGCACAGGCAGGAGGAAAGATGGCATGGTTCTCTGTCTGCAGCTTTAAAAGAAAAGATTATTTTTGCTTCTGTTGCAGCTTTCTCCTTCCGTTTTTGTCTTATGAAGTATAATAATCTCTCTGCATGTGTGTGTTTTAGGGTGTTTTCACACCTGAAATTTGTTTGTCTAATTGAATTAAGGTGATGAGTTTGTATACTTGTAGCCTTTACCCCTTGGTTCGGTTTGCTTTCACACAGAGAAAAATTCAAGTGAACCAAAATGCATCATTTCATACCACATGAGAACATTTACTTCACTTACTGGTCAGCTGGAGCAAGAAGGTAAACACAGGAAGAAGGTTGCAGGAACAGTTTAGCTCATACTTGTTAGCTTGGGACTGGACCGAGACCACCACCTCGAAGGGTCTCGATACGTTTGGTCCACACCCGAGTGGGATTATTGCTTTCACACCTGCACAAACGAATCTTACCAAGGGGGAAAACTAACTAGGGTTCGGTTTAAATGGACTAAACAGTGCAGGTGTGAAAACACCCTAAATTGCGCTGTGGGCTGATGTTGATAGTTATTATTCAAAAAAATAATTTTATGTTGCACCTTTCACCATTTGAGATCTTCCAAGACATTTCAAAAGCAAGCATTGTACCTGGTTTTCAAGATTAATTTGAGTTTTTTCCCCAAAATGGGGATTAATGAGTTTTGACTCAATATGGGTGCATGTATTTTTCAGGTGGGCTATAAAAGATTACTGTGCTACATTGGCAAAGCATCAAGTCAACAATCCACCTCTTAAGCTGATAAACTGTGGGGATGTGTTTAATAAATGTACTAATTTGGAAACATTTTCATTCCATTTACCTCTACAGTTTGACTGATAGACCTTACAATTAATTCTCTCAGATATGAGTCTGCATCTCTAGCACTCATTTGCATTTTAACCTGGTTTAACCTGTCCCCTTCATTCCACCTTTTTTTTTTTTTTTTTTTTTTAATTCTGCTCAGTCTAAAGCTAAATGAACATTTTTTATTGCATGGCGCAAATAATAATACAAGTATGTAGAGTAAAAGTATGTTAATACATGCTAAAGCACACACACGCAGACACACACACTCAAATATACACATACAAATACATACTCTGTATCTCATACCCTTGTTTATTGTGCTTGTCCGTAACTTGCACTTGCTGGAACTGGCAGCAGCTGCCAGCTGACATAAAGCTGCAGTAAGAAGTCTCTTCATTGTGCTTTTATGACCACTGTAAAGATATGCACAGCTTTGCCCCACCCTATCTTACTCAACCGCCTGCGGCAGTGTAGAGCAAGCCGGCTGTGCCCGTGCCTAACAAAGTCCACACAGTTGGCATGCAAAGGTTTTCTGCCAGCTGCAGTACAAAACAACAACAACAACAACATCAATAGATATAAGAGCAGAATAAAGATGGAAAATACCAAAAATGTAAGGCAGCAAAGCAGATCAGTGGAGATATACTGTATGAGAAATTTTGCCAGCTGGGCAGCTGATAAAACCTCAGACTCCTTCAGTGCAATATCACAAAAAATCCCAGTTACATTCTACATGGGATGAGCTGTTACAGGGATAACAGACTTGTGCAAGTGACTCATAAGGACACAGAGAATGAACCATCATTTAATCTGTCTGCGAGTGATGCCAGAGGCCAACCTCCCCATCATGCAGAATGATCGCCTTTACAGATTGCTAGGCCAACACATCTGGCAGTTTTCATTCCTAACAGCCAGTCACACAAAATAATAGGCTGCTTTGGCCAACAGTTATGATGCCATTTCCTCAATTGCAGACACACTCGACTGAGTGTCTTGAGTTGTTTGTCACCTAGCTTGGGATGCAGCAGCCCTCCTTGAGCACCCTGTGAGCCTCTCCTGGATAAAACTCATTATCCCAGTCTGCTGCTCTTCAGGAAACTCATTATCCCATCCATCACCAGTGGACTCTCAGACAACAGGATGAATATGCCCTCTCATCATTTAATTAGATCGCTTTGCCTAGAGTTTGTGAGAGAGCACAATAGCAGCCAACGCTGCTGTATCAGCTGTAATTATCTATCTAATATGACATCTTTAGTTTGA